>NW_027422705.1:337500-340000 GCF_048934315.1 Petromyzon marinus | reverse complement strand
TAAGGGCGACCGGTCTGTAATCATTTAGTCCTGTTGGCCTTAGCTTTTTGGGCACAGCGATGATGGTGGAGGACTTGAGACAGGCTGGTACATGGCATGTCTCCAGGGAGGTGTTAAAGATGTTGGTGAACACCGGAGACAGCTGGCCAGCGCAGTGCCTGAGGGTGGCTGGAGAGACAGAGTCCGGCCCGGCTGCTTTGCGTGGATTCTGCCTCTTGAAAAGCCCATTAACTTCTCCCTCCTGAAAGGAGAGAGTCGTTTCTGTAGTATGGGTGGGGGATGGGGCCTCTTGGGTGGGAAGGGGTGGTTCAGGACAGTCCAATTGTCTTTCAAATCTACGGTAGAACTCGTTCAGGTCGTTGGCTAGGCGGGAGTCGTTAGTGGTGTGGGGCGCTCTGGGTTTGTAGTTGGTGATGTGCCTGAGCCCTTTGGCAGACAGAAGCAGCGTCGTTAGTAGAGAACTGGTGTTTTAGTGTCTCTGAGTACAGTCGTTTAGCCTCTCTCACCGCTTTGCTAAACCTGTTCTTCGACTCCTTGAATCTGTCTCTATCCCCACTCCTAAACGCTTCCTCCTTCTCCAACCTCAACCTTTTGAGCTTTGCTGAGAACCAGGGCTTGTTGTTGTTAAAGTTCACCCTGGTACGTGTTGGGATACAGCAGTCCTCACAGAAGCTGATGTACACAGCCTCTGTGAGTTCATCCAGACTATTGGTAGCAGTCGTGAACATATCCCAGTCAGTACAGTCTAAGCACGCCCGCAAATCTTCCACAGCCTCACTGGTCCACTGTTTAGATGTCCTCACAGCAGGTTTACAGAGTTTTAGTTGCTGCCTGTATGCACGAATCAGGTGGACCAAGGGAGTTCTGTGCGAGCCGAACAGCCCCGTGACCCACAAGAGAAACATCCCCGCCAAATTCGAGCGTTTGACGGGGTCTATCCGTGAAAAAATATTCACGTTTTTGAGTGCACATGCATTTCTGCTGCAAATGCCTCTGGAAGTTTCATGCCGTTCGTATGCCAATTGTGGCAACACGAAAATGACCCGTTTTCCCATTCCGAGGGATTTCTGTGCGACCCTAACAGCCCCGTGAGCCACAAGAGACACATCCCCGCCAATTTCTAGCGTTTCACGGGGTCTATCCGTGAAAAATATAGACGTTTTTGAGTGCACATGCATTTCTGCTGCAGATGCCTCTGGAAGTTTCATGCCGTTCGTACGCAATGTGGCAACACGAAAATGACCCCTTTTCCCATTCCGAGGGATTTCTGTGCGACCCTAACTAACAGCGCCCGTGAGCCACAAGAGAGACATCCCCGCCAATTTATAGCGTTTCACGGGGTCTATCCGTGAAAAATATAGACGTTTTTGAGTGCACATGCATTCCTGCTGCAAATGCCTCTGGAAGTTTCATGCCGTTCCTATGCAATGTGGCCACACAAAAATGACCCGTTTTCCCATTCCGAGGCATTTCTGTGCGACCCTAACAGCCCCGTGAGCCACAAGAGAGACATCCCCGCCAACTTCTAGCGTTTGACGGGGTCTATGCGTGAAAAATATTAAAATTTTTGAGTGCACGTGCCTTTCTGCTGCAAATGCCTCTGGAAGTTTCATGGCGTTCCTATGCAATGTGGCAACACGAAAATGACCCCTTTTCCCATTCCGAGGGAGTTCTGTGCCACCCTAACAGCCCCGTGAGCCACAAGAGACACATCCCCGCCAATTTCTAGCGTTTCACGGGGTCTATCCGTGAAACATATAGAAGTTTTTGAGTGCACATGCATTCCTGCTGCAAATGCCTCTGGAAGTTTCATGCGGTTCGTACGCAATGTGGCAACACGAAAATGACCCGTTTTCCCATTCCCAGGGATTTCTGTGCGACCCGAACAGCCCCGTGAGCCACAAGAGACACATCCCCGCCAATTTCTAGCGTTTCACGGGGTCTATCCGTGAAAAATATCAATTTTTTTTTGACTGCACATGCATTTCTGCTGCAAATGCCTCTGGAAGTTGCATGCGGTTCGCATGCAATGTGGCGACACGAAAATGACCCGTTTTCCCATTCCGAGGGATTTCTGTGCCACCCTAACAGCCCCGTGAGCCACAAGAGAGACATCCCCGCCAATTTCTAGCGTATCACGGGGTCTATCCGTGAGAAATATTCACTTTTTTGAGTGCACATGCATTCCTGCTGCAAATGCCTCTGGAAGTTTCATGCGGTTCGTATGCAATGTGGCGACACGAAAATGACCCGTTTTCCCATTCCGAGGGATTTCTGTGCCACCCTAACAGCCCCGTGAGCCACAAGAGAGACATCCCCGCCCACTTCTAGCGTTTCACGGGGTCTCTCCGTGAAAAATATCACATTTTTTGAGTGCACATGCATTCCTGCTGCAAATGCCTCTGGAAGTTTCATGCGGTTCGCATGCAATGTGGCGACACGAAAATGACCCGTTTTTTCCCATTCCGAGGGATTTCTGTGCCACCCTAACAGCCCCGTG
>NW_027422705.1:325000-327500 GCF_048934315.1 Petromyzon marinus | reverse complement strand
TGTCTCTGAGTACAGTCGTTTAGCCTCTCTCACCGCTTTGCTAAACCTGTTCTTCGACTCCTTGAATCTGTCTCTATCCCCACTCCTAAACGCTTCCTCCTTCTCCAACCTCAACCTTTTGAGCTTTGCTGAGAACCAGGGCTTGTTGTTGTTAAAGTTCACCCTGGTACGTGTTGGGATACAGCAGTCCTCACAGAAGCTGATGTACACAGCCTCTGTGAGTTCATCCAGACTATTGGTAGCAGTCGTGAACATATCCCAGTCAGTACAGTCTAAGCACGCCCGCAAATCTTCCACAGCCTCACTGGTCCACTGTTTAGATGTCCTCACAGCAGGTTTACAGAGTTTTAGTTGCTGCCTGTATGCACGAATCAGGTGGACCAAGGGAGTTCTGTGCGAGCCGAACAGCCCCGTGACCCACAAGAGAAACATCCCCGCCAAATTCGAGCGTTTGACGGGGTCTATCCGTGAAAAAATATTCACGTTTTTGAGTGCACATGCATTTCTGCTGCAAATGCCTCTGGAAGTTTCATGCCGTTCGTATGCCAATTGTGGCAACACGAAAATGACCCGTTTTCCCATTCCGAGGGATTTCTGTGCGACCCTAACAGCCCCGTGAGCCACAAGAGACACATCCCCGCCAATTTCTAGCGTTTCACGGGGTCTATCCGTGAAAAATATAGACGTTTTTGAGTGCACATGCATTTCTGCTGCAGATGCCTCTGGAAGTTTCATGCCGTTCGTACGCAATGTGGCAACACGAAAATGACCCCTTTTCCCATTCCGAGGGATTTCTGTGCGACCCTAACTAACAGCGCCCGTGAGCCACAAGAGAGACATCCCCGCCAATTTATAGCGTTTCACGGGGTCTATCCGTGAAAAATATAGACGTTTTTGAGTGCACATGCATTCCTGCTGCAAATGCCTCTGGAAGTTTCATGCCGTTCCTATGCAATGTGGCCACACAAAAATGACCCGTTTTCCCATTCCGAGGCATTTCTGTGCGACCCTAACAGCCCCGTGAGCCACAAGAGAGACATCCCCGCCAACTTCTAGCGTTTGACGGGGTCTATGCGTGAAAAATATTAAAATTTTTGAGTGCACGTGCCTTTCTGCTGCAAATGCCTCTGGAAGTTTCATGGCGTTCCTATGCAATGTGGCAACACGAAAATGACCCCTTTTCCCATTCCGAGGGAGTTCTGTGCCACCCTAACAGCCCCGTGAGCCACAAGAGACACATCCCCGCCAATTTCTAGCGTTTCACGGGGTCTATCCGTGAAACATATAGAAGTTTTTGAGTGCACATGCATTCCTGCTGCAAATGCCTCTGGAAGTTTCATGCGGTTCGTACGCAATGTGGCAACACGAAAATGACCCGTTTTCCCATTCCCAGGGATTTCTGTGCGACCCGAACAGCCCCGTGAGCCACAAGAGACACATCCCCGCCAATTTCTAGCGTTTCACGGGGTCTATCCGTGAAAAATATCAATTTTTTTTTGACTGCACATGCATTTCTGCTGCAAATGCCTCTGGAAGTTGCATGCGGTTCGCATGCAATGTGGCGACACGAAAATGACCCGTTTTCCCATTCCGAGGGATTTCTGTGCCACCCTAACAGCCCCGTGAGCCACAAGAGAGACATCCCCGCCAATTTCTAGCGTATCACGGGGTCTATCCGTGAGAAATATTCACTTTTTTGAGTGCACATGCATTCCTGCTGCAAATGCCTCTGGAAGTTTCATGCGGTTCGTATGCAATGTGGCGACACGAAAATGACCCGTTTTCCCATTCCGAGGGATTTCTGTGCCACCCTAACAGCCCCGTGAGCCACAAGAGAGACATCCCCGCCCACTTCTAGCGTTTCACGGGGTCTCTCCGTGAAAAATATCACATTTTTTGAGTGCACATGCATTCCTGCTGCAAATGCCTCTGGAAGTTTCATGCGGTTCGCATGCAATGTGGCGACACGAAAATGACCCGTTTTTTCCCATTCCGAGGGATTTCTGTGCCACCCTAACAGCCCCGTGAGCCACAAGAGACACATCCCCGCCAATTTCTAGCGTTTCACGGGGTCTATCCGTGAAAAATATTCAATTTTTTGACTGCACATGCATTTCTGCTGCAAATGCCTCTGGAAGTTTCATGCGGTTCGCATGCAATGTGGCGACACGAAAATGACCCGTTTTCCCATTCCGAGGGATTTCTGTGCCACCCTAACAGCCCCGTGAGCCACAAGAGAGACATCGCCGCCAATTTCTAGCGTTTCACGGGGTCTATCCGTGAAAAATATTCACTTTTTTGACTGCACATGCATTCCTGCTGCAAATGCCTCTGGAAGTTTCATGCCGTTCGCATGCAATGTGGCAACACGAAAATGACCCGTTTTCCCATTCCGAGGGATTTCTGTGCCACCCTAACAGCCCCGTGAGCCACAAGAGACACATCCCCGCCAATTTCTAGCGTTTCACGGGGTCTATCCGTAAAAATGTAGCACGCACCA
>NW_027422705.1:315000-317500 GCF_048934315.1 Petromyzon marinus | reverse complement strand
AAGGCTTGGCTTAACGGCGAGGGCCAACATGATGCCCTCGTAGAAACTGCCACAGCATTGATGCTTTGTCCGATGAGATTGGTGAAAAACAAAGGCAAACGTTCAAAACCTGAGAACGACATTATTAAACCCAGGATATTACCCACACGATCTTGGATGAAGAAGAGAGCGGAAAAACGAGGAAGCTTCATGAAGCACCAGAAGCTCTTCTTTAAGAACCGCTCTCTTCTTGCGTCCTTAGTCCTGGATGGCACTGAACGTCATGAATGCCGAATCCCGAACGCAGATGTATATCGTTTTTACTGCGAAAAATGGGAGAAGGTGTTGCCATTCAATGGCCTGGGCCAATTTAAGTCATCAGGTGTTGCAAATAACGAATACTTTGAGCCCCTAATTTCGGTGGAGGAAGTTCAGACTGCCATACGGGCCATTAAACCAACGTCAGCAGCTGGGCCAGATGGCCTAACAAGGGCTGCAATCTGTGCTGCCGACCCCGAGGGTCGGACACTGACAGCCCTATTTAATGCATGGATGATTACAGGAATTATTCCCAAAGAGTTGAAAAAGAATAGGACGATTCTTATTCCTAAGGTTATGGACGATGAAAAGCTGAAAGAATTGGGGAACTGGAGACCAATAACGATTGGTTCAATGATTCTGAGATTATTTTCCAGAATAATGACTGCACGTCTTGCTCGTGCTTGTCCCTTAAACCCAAGGCAGCGTGGTTTTATAGCGGCATCTGGCTGCTCTGAAAATCTTAAGGTGCTACAGGACCTTATGAGACACGCTAAGAAATTGCACAGGCCGTTGGCTGTCATGTTCATCGACATAGCGAAAGCTTTTGACTCGGTTTCGCATGCTCATATTTTATGGGTGTTAAGGCACAAGAAAGTAGATGAACACGTGGTGGGCATCATCCAGAACGCCTACGATCGGTGTACGACCTCGTTCAAAAGCAATGGCGAGTCGACTCGAGAAATTAGCATACGTGTTGGTGTCAAACAGGGTGACCCCATGTCACCCCTGCTCTTCAATCTTGCCATGGACCCTTTGATATGCACCCTAGAGTCACACGGAGTTGGGTACTCCATTGATACCGACCACGTGACAGCTCTTGCGTTTGCTGATGATTTGGTGTTGGTGAGCGAATCTTGGGTTGGTATGGCCGCCAATCTAGCGATCTTGGAATCATTTTGTGGGCTATCGGGATTGGAGGTTCAGGCCAGAAAGTGCCAGGGCTTCATGATAAGCCCAACCAAAGATTCATATACGGTGAACAACTGCGACCCATGGACTATCAAAAATAAAGATGTCCATATGATCCAACCTGATGAATCAACGAAATACCTTGGTCTGAAAATTGGCCCTTGGACTGGCACTATACAGCCTGATCTACATTGTCAGCTAAAGACATGGATCTCGAAAATCGATGAGGCGCCTCTGAAGCCAA
This sequence comes from Petromyzon marinus, assembly GCF_048934315.1. Classification (NCBI taxonomy): domain Eukaryota; kingdom Metazoa; phylum Chordata; class Hyperoartia; order Petromyzontiformes; family Petromyzontidae; genus Petromyzon; species Petromyzon marinus. The sequence goes on along the minus strand of NW_027422705.1, from coordinate 316,047 downwards.
CTCAGAAGGTTGAACTACTCAATGCCTATGCCCTACCCAGATTGTTATATCCTGCAGACCACTCGGACTGCAAGCAATCAACTCTCCGTGGGTTGGACCAAGAGATTAGAAAGGCGGTAAAAGGATGGCTCCACCTTCCCGCTTCAACTTGTGATGGACTGTTATATGCCAGAGCCCGAGACGGAGGCCTTGCCATCTTGAAACTGGAAAAAACAATCCCTTCGGTTCAAGTTAGAAGGCTGCAACGTATAGCAAACTCGTCCGATGCTATCACCCGTAATATTGTGTCCTCGCAGGGTATGGAGGAAGAATACCGTAATTTGTGGGTACGAGCAGGGGGTGACAGTGATGCAATCCCAACATTCGTTCTCAGGGACTCGGTGTCAAAAGAACCTGTATATCCGAGACCCTGCGATTGGAGGGAGCATGAATTTCAGAGATGGTGCGAAAAGCCGGTTCAAGGAAGGGGCATTGTAAACTTTGCGCATGATAGAATCAGTAATGCTTGGTTGAGGCCATGGTGCGGCTTTAAACAATGCTTTTTTATCGCAGCACTACAACTAAGGGCAAATATTTACCCAACAAGAGAAAGCTTGAACAGAGGCAGAGATGGGGCCTTACGTTCCTGCAGGAAATGCTCTGCCAGACTCGAGTCCCTTTCGCACATTCTCGGTCAATGTCCTGCAGTACAGAAAGCAAGAATTGCGCGACATAACAAGATCAGTAACATTCTGGCAGACGAAGCGGCTAGATTGGGCTGGTCTGTATACAAAGAGCCACGGTTCATATCCGAGACGGGAGAGATGAGAAAGCCTGACCTCGTGTTTGCAAAAGATGAGGAGGCGGTTGTGATCGATGTCACCGTCCGTTTTGAGCTTTCAAAGAATACCTTGTCAGATGCTGCCTCGCACAAAGTTTCGTACTATACCCCTCTTGGTGATCAAGTCAAAGTGCTGACGAAGGCTAGCAAGGTCACATTCTTTGGATTCCCGGTTGGGGCAAGAGGAAAGTGGCCCCTTGAGAATAACGAGGTACTTACCTCCCTGG
>NW_027422705.1:307500-310000 GCF_048934315.1 Petromyzon marinus | reverse complement strand
TCGTGTGCAGGTCCTCGAGGGTTGGTAGATTGCAGGCAATTACCTTCTCAGCAGTGTGCATGATACGCTGCAGTCTGCTCTTGTCCTTGGCAGTGGCAGCAGCGTACCAGACGGTTATGGAGGAGGTGAGGATGGATTCAATGATCGCTGTATAGAATTGCACCATCATTGTCTTTGGCAGGTTGCATTTCTTCAGCTGCCGTCGAAAGTACATCCTCTGTTGAGCTCTCTTGGCGAGGGAGCTGATGTTCAGTTCCCACTTGAGGTCCCGGCAGAGAATAGTGCCCAGGAAGCGGAAGGACTCCACAATTTTGACTGCGGAGTCTAACAGGGTGATGGCGGTGAGTGGGGCTGTATTCTTCCTGAAGTCCACAACCATCTCAACTGTCCTTAGAGCATTTAGCTCTAAGTTGTTCTGGCTACACCAGGTCACCAGGTTGTCAGCTTCCCACCTATAGTCAGACTCATCCCCACCAGAGATCAGCCCAATGAGGGTGGTGTCGTCCGACAAACTTCAAGAGTTTGACGGACAGATGATTGGAGGCGCAGCTGTTGGTATACAGGGAGAAGAGCAGTGGGCAAAGGACGCAGCCCTGAGGAGTTCCCGTGCTGATGGACCTGGAGTCAGAGACTTCTGTTCCCGGCTTAACGCACTGCTTCCTGTCAGAGAGGAAGTCTGTGATCCACCTGCAGGTGGAGTAGGGCACGTTCAGCTGGAAGAGCTTGTCCTGAAGCAGGGCAGGGATGATGGTGTTGAAGGCAGAGCTGAAGTCCACAAACAGGATCCTGGCGTAGGATGCTGGGGCGTCCACATGCTGTAGGGTGAAGTGGAGGGCCATGTTAACTGCGTCGTCCACAGACCTGTTGGCTCTGTAGGCAAACTGAAGGGGGTCCAGGAGAGGGTCTGTGATGGCTTTGAGGTGTGCCAGGAGCAGGCGCTCAAAAGACTTCATTACCACAGATGTAAGGGCGACCGGTCTGTAATCATTTAGTCCTGTTGGCCTTAGCTTTTTGGGCACAGCGATGATGGTGGAGGACTTGAGACAGGCTGGTACATGGCATGTCTCCAGGGAGGTGTTAAAGATGTTGGTGAACACCGGAGACAGCTGGCCAGCGCAGTGCCTGAGGGTGGCTGGAGAGACAGAGTCCGGCCCGGCTGCTTTGCGTGGATTCTGCCTCTTGAAAAGCCCATTAACTTCTCCCTCCTGAAAGGAGAGAGTCGTTTCTGTAGTATGGGTGGGGGATGGGGCCTCTTGGGTGGGAAGGGGTGGTTCAGGACAGTCCAATTGTCTTTCAAATCTACGGTAGAACTCGTTCAGGTCGTTGGCTAGGCGGGAGTCGTTAGTGGTGTGGGGCGCTCTGGGTTTGTAGTTGGTGATGTGCCTGAGCCCTTTGGCAGACAGAAGCAGCGTCGTTAGTAGAGAACTGGTGTTTTAGTGTCTCTGAGTACAGTCGTTTAGCCTCTCTCACCGCTTTGCTAAACCTGTTCTTCGACTCCTTGAATCTGTCTCTATCCCCACTCCTAAACGCTTCCTCCTTCTCCAACCTCAACCTTTTGAGCTTTGCTGAGAACCAGGGCTTGTTGTTGTTAAAGTTCACCCTGGTACGTGTTGGGATACAGCAGTCCTCACAGAAGCTGATGTACACAGCCTCTGTGAGTTCATCCAGACTATTGGTAGCAGTCGTGAACATATCCCAGTCAGTACAGTCTAAGCACGCCCGCAAATCTTCCACAGCCTCACTGGTCCACTGTTTAGATGTCCTCACAGCAGGTTTACAGAGTTTTAGTTGCTGCCTGTATGCACGAATCAGGTGGACCAAGGGAGTTCTGTGCGAGCCGAACAGCCCCGTGACCCACAAGAGAAACATCCCCGCCAAATTCGAGCGTTTGACGGGGTCTATCCGTGAAAAAATATTCACGTTTTTGAGTGCACATGCATTTCTGCTGCAAATGCCTCTGGAAGTTTCATGCCGTTCGTATGCCAATTGTGGCAACACGAAAATGACCCGTTTTCCCATTCCGAGGGATTTCTGTGCGACCCTAACAGCCCCGTGAGCCACAAGAGACACATCCCCGCCAATTTCTAGCGTTTCACGGGGTCTATCCGTGAAAAATATAGACGTTTTTGAGTGCACATGCATTTCTGCTGCAGATGCCTCTGGAAGTTTCATGCCGTTCGTACGCAATGTGGCAACACGAAAATGACCCCTTTTCCCATTCCGAGGGATTTCTGTGCGACCCTAACTAACAGCGCCCGTGAGCCACAAGAGAGACATCCCCGCCAATTTATAGCGTTTCACGGGGTCTATCCGTGAAAAATATAGACGTTTTTGAGTGCACATGCATTCCTGCTGCAAATGCCTCTGGAAGTTTCATGCCGTTCCTATGCAATGTGGCCACACAAAAATGACCCGTTTTCCCATTCCGAGGCATTTCTGTGCGACCCTAACAGCCCCGTGAGCCACAAGAGAGACATCCCCGCCAACTTCTAGCGTTTGA
>NW_027422705.1:282500-285000 GCF_048934315.1 Petromyzon marinus | reverse complement strand
TGTGCATGATACGCTGCAGTCTGCTCTTGTCCTTGGCAGTGGCAGCAGCGTACCAGACGGTTATGGAGGAGGTGAGGATGGATTCAATGATCGCTGTATAGAATTGCACCATCATTGTCTTTGGCAGGTTGCATTTCTTCAGCTGCCGTCGAAAGTACATCCTCTGTTGAGCTCTCTTGGCGAGGGAGCTGATGTTCAGTTCCCACTTGAGGTCCCGGCAGAGAATAGTGCCCAGGAAGCGGAAGGACTCCACAATTTTGACTGCGGAGTCTAACAGGGTGATGGCGGTGAGTGGGGCTGTATTCTTCCTGAAGTCCACAACCATCTCAACTGTCCTTAGAGCATTTAGCTCTAAGTTGTTCTGGCTACACCAGGTCACCAGGTTGTCAGCTTCCCACCTATAGTCAGACTCATCCCCACCAGAGATCAGCCCAATGAGGGTGGTGTCGTCCGACAAACTTCAAGAGTTTGACGGACAGATGATTGGAGGCGCAGCTGTTGGTATACAGGGAGAAGAGCAGTGGGCAAAGGACGCAGCCCTGAGGAGTTCCCGTGCTGATGGACCTGGAGTCAGAGACTTCTGTTCCCGGCTTAACGCACTGCTTCCTGTCAGAGAGGAAGTCTGTGATCCACCTGCAGGTGGAGTAGGGCACGTTCAGCTGGAAGAGCTTGTCCTGAAGCAGGGCAGGGATGATGGTGTTGAAGGCAGAGCTGAAGTCCACAAACAGGATCCTGGCGTAGGATGCTGGGGCGTCCACATGCTGTAGGGTGAAGTGGAGGGCCATGTTAACTGCGTCGTCCACAGACCTGTTGGCTCTGTAGGCAAACTGAAGGGGGTCCAGGAGAGGGTCTGTGATGGCTTTGAGGTGTGCCAGGAGCAGGCGCTCAAAAGACTTCATTACCACAGATGTAAGGGCGACCGGTCTGTAATCATTTAGTCCTGTTGGCCTTAGCTTTTTGGGCACAGCGATGATGGTGGAGGACTTGAGACAGGCTGGTACATGGCATGTCTCCAGGGAGGTGTTAAAGATGTTGGTGAACACCGGAGACAGCTGGCCAGCGCAGTGCCTGAGGGTGGCTGGAGAGACAGAGTCCGGCCCGGCTGCTTTGCGTGGATTCTGCCTCTTGAAAAGCCCATTAACTTCTCCCTCCTGAAAGGAGAGAGTCGTTTCTGTAGTATGGGTGGGGGATGGGGCCTCTTGGGTGGGAAGGGGTGGTTCAGGACAGTCCAATTGTCTTTCAAATCTACGGTAGAACTCGTTCAGGTCGTTGGCTAGGCGGGAGTCGTTAGTGGTGTGGGGCGCTCTGGGTTTGTAGTTGGTGATGTGCCTGAGCCCTTTGGCAGACAGAAGCAGCGTCGTTAGTAGAGAACTGGTGTTTTAGTGTCTCTGAGTACAGTCGTTTAGCCTCTCTCACCGCTTTGCTAAACCTGTTCTTCGACTCCTTGAATCTGTCTCTATCCCCACTCCTAAACGCTTCCTCCTTCTCCAACCTCAACCTTTTGAGCTTTGCTGAGAACCAGGGCTTGTTGTTGTTAAAGTTCACCCTGGTACGTGTTGGGATACAGCAGTCCTCACAGAAGCTGATGTACACAGCCTCTGTGAGTTCATCCAGACTATTGGTAGCAGTCGTGAACATATCCCAGTCAGTACAGTCTAAGCACGCCCGCAAATCTTCCACAGCCTCACTGGTCCACTGTTTAGATGTCCTCACAGCAGGTTTACAGAGTTTTAGTTGCTGCCTGTATGCACGAATCAGGTGGACCAAGGGAGTTCTGTGCGAGCCGAACAGCCCCGTGACCCACAAGAGAAACATCCCCGCCAAATTCGAGCGTTTGACGGGGTCTATCCGTGAAAAAATATTCACGTTTTTGAGTGCACATGCATTTCTGCTGCAAATGCCTCTGGAAGTTTCATGCCGTTCGTATGCCAATTGTGGCAACACGAAAATGACCCGTTTTCCCATTCCGAGGGATTTCTGTGCGACCCTAACAGCCCCGTGAGCCACAAGAGACACATCCCCGCCAATTTCTAGCGTTTCACGGGGTCTATCCGTGAAAAATATAGACGTTTTTGAGTGCACATGCATTTCTGCTGCAGATGCCTCTGGAAGTTTCATGCCGTTCGTACGCAATGTGGCAACACGAAAATGACCCCTTTTCCCATTCCGAGGGATTTCTGTGCGACCCTAACTAACAGCGCCCGTGAGCCACAAGAGAGACATCCCCGCCAATTTATAGCGTTTCACGGGGTCTATCCGTGAAAAATATAGACGTTTTTGAGTGCACATGCATTCCTGCTGCAAATGCCTCTGGAAGTTTCATGCCGTTCCTATGCAATGTGGCCACACAAAAATGACCCGTTTTCCCATTCCGAGGCATTTCTGTGCGACCCTAACAGCCCCGTGAGCCACAAGAGAGACATCCCCGCCAACTTCTAGCGTTTGACGGGGTCTATGCGTGAAAAATATTAAAATTTTTGAGTGCACGTGCCTTTCTGCT
>NW_027422705.1:270000-272500 GCF_048934315.1 Petromyzon marinus | reverse complement strand
GGACAGATGATTGGAGGCGCAGCTGTTGGTATACAGGGAGAAGAGCAGTGGGCAAAGGACGCAGCCCTGAGGAGTTCCCGTGCTGATGGACCTGGAGTCAGAGACTTCTGTTCCCGGCTTAACGCACTGCTTCCTGTCAGAGAGGAAGTCTGTGATCCACCTGCAGGTGGAGTAGGGCACGTTCAGCTGGAAGAGCTTGTCCTGAAGCAGGGCAGGGATGATGGTGTTGAAGGCAGAGCTGAAGTCCACAAACAGGATCCTGGCGTAGGATGCTGGGGCGTCCACATGCTGTAGGGTGAAGTGGAGGGCCATGTTAACTGCGTCGTCCACAGACCTGTTGGCTCTGTAGGCAAACTGAAGGGGGTCCAGGAGAGGGTCTGTGATGGCTTTGAGGTGTGCCAGGAGCAGGCGCTCAAAAGACTTCATTACCACAGATGTAAGGGCGACCGGTCTGTAATCATTTAGTCCTGTTGGCCTTAGCTTTTTGGGCACAGCGATGATGGTGGAGGACTTGAGACAGGCTGGTACATGGCATGTCTCCAGGGAGGTGTTAAAGATGTTGGTGAACACCGGAGACAGCTGGCCAGCGCAGTGCCTGAGGGTGGCTGGAGAGACAGAGTCCGGCCCGGCTGCTTTGCGTGGATTCTGCCTCTTGAAAAGCCCATTAACTTCTCCCTCCTGAAAGGAGAGAGTCGTTTCTGTAGTATGGGTGGGGGATGGGGCCTCTTGGGTGGGAAGGGGTGGTTCAGGACAGTCCAATTGTCTTTCAAATCTACGGTAGAACTCGTTCAGGTCGTTGGCTAGGCGGGAGTCGTTAGTGGTGTGGGGCGCTCTGGGTTTGTAGTTGGTGATGTGCCTGAGCCCTTTGGCAGACAGAAGCAGCGTCGTTAGTAGAGAACTGGTGTTTTAGTGTCTCTGAGTACAGTCGTTTAGCCTCTCTCACCGCTTTGCTAAACCTGTTCTTCGACTCCTTGAATCTGTCTCTATCCCCACTCCTAAACGCTTCCTCCTTCTCCAACCTCAACCTTTTGAGCTTTGCTGAGAACCAGGGCTTGTTGTTGTTAAAGTTCACCCTGGTACGTGTTGGGATACAGCAGTCCTCACAGAAGCTGATGTACACAGCCTCTGTGAGTTCATCCAGACTATTGGTAGCAGTCGTGAACATATCCCAGTCAGTACAGTCTAAGCACGCCCGCAAATCTTCCACAGCCTCACTGGTCCACTGTTTAGATGTCCTCACAGCAGGTTTACAGAGTTTTAGTTGCTGCCTGTATGCACGAATCAGGTGGACCAAGGGAGTTCTGTGCGAGCCGAACAGCCCCGTGACCCACAAGAGAAACATCCCCGCCAAATTCGAGCGTTTGACGGGGTCTATCCGTGAAAAAATATTCACGTTTTTGAGTGCACATGCATTTCTGCTGCAAATGCCTCTGGAAGTTTCATGCCGTTCGTATGCCAATTGTGGCAACACGAAAATGACCCGTTTTCCCATTCCGAGGGATTTCTGTGCGACCCTAACAGCCCCGTGAGCCACAAGAGACACATCCCCGCCAATTTCTAGCGTTTCACGGGGTCTATCCGTGAAAAATATAGACGTTTTTGAGTGCACATGCATTTCTGCTGCAGATGCCTCTGGAAGTTTCATGCCGTTCGTACGCAATGTGGCAACACGAAAATGACCCCTTTTCCCATTCCGAGGGATTTCTGTGCGACCCTAACTAACAGCGCCCGTGAGCCACAAGAGAGACATCCCCGCCAATTTATAGCGTTTCACGGGGTCTATCCGTGAAAAATATAGACGTTTTTGAGTGCACATGCATTCCTGCTGCAAATGCCTCTGGAAGTTTCATGCCGTTCCTATGCAATGTGGCCACACAAAAATGACCCGTTTTCCCATTCCGAGGCATTTCTGTGCGACCCTAACAGCCCCGTGAGCCACAAGAGAGACATCCCCGCCAACTTCTAGCGTTTGACGGGGTCTATGCGTGAAAAATATTAAAATTTTTGAGTGCACGTGCCTTTCTGCTGCAAATGCCTCTGGAAGTTTCATGGCGTTCCTATGCAATGTGGCAACACGAAAATGACCCCTTTTCCCATTCCGAGGGAGTTCTGTGCCACCCTAACAGCCCCGTGAGCCACAAGAGACACATCCCCGCCAATTTCTAGCGTTTCACGGGGTCTATCCGTGAAACATATAGAAGTTTTTGAGTGCACATGCATTCCTGCTGCAAATGCCTCTGGAAGTTTCATGCGGTTCGTACGCAATGTGGCAACACGAAAATGACCCGTTTTCCCATTCCCAGGGATTTCTGTGCGACCCGAACAGCCCCGTGAGCCACAAGAGACACATCCCCGCCAATTTCTAGCGTTTCACGGGGTCTATCCGTGAAAAATATCAATTTTTTTTTGACTGCACATGCATTTCTGCTGCAAATGCCTCTGGAAGTTGCATGCGGTTCGCATGCAATGTGGCGACACGAAAATGACCCGTTTTCCCATT
>NW_027422705.1:257500-260000 GCF_048934315.1 Petromyzon marinus | reverse complement strand
GCTTTTTGGGCACAGCGATGATGGTGGAGGACTTGAGACAGGCTGGTACATGGCATGTCTCCAGGGAGGTGTTAAAGATGTTGGTGAACACCGGAGACAGCTGGCCAGCGCAGTGCCTGAGGGTGGCTGGAGAGACAGAGTCCGGCCCGGCTGCTTTGCGTGGATTCTGCCTCTTGAAAAGCCCATTAACTTCTCCCTCCTGAAAGGAGAGAGTCGTTTCTGTAGTATGGGTGGGGGATGGGGCCTCTTGGGTGGGAAGGGGTGGTTCAGGACAGTCCAATTGTCTTTCAAATCTACGGTAGAACTCGTTCAGGTCGTTGGCTAGGCGGGAGTCGTTAGTGGTGTGGGGCGCTCTGGGTTTGTAGTTGGTGATGTGCCTGAGCCCTTTGGCAGACAGAAGCAGCGTCGTTAGTAGAGAACTGGTGTTTTAGTGTCTCTGAGTACAGTCGTTTAGCCTCTCTCACCGCTTTGCTAAACCTGTTCTTCGACTCCTTGAATCTGTCTCTATCCCCACTCCTAAACGCTTCCTCCTTCTCCAACCTCAACCTTTTGAGCTTTGCTGAGAACCAGGGCTTGTTGTTGTTAAAGTTCACCCTGGTACGTGTTGGGATACAGCAGTCCTCACAGAAGCTGATGTACACAGCCTCTGTGAGTTCATCCAGACTATTGGTAGCAGTCGTGAACATATCCCAGTCAGTACAGTCTAAGCACGCCCGCAAATCTTCCACAGCCTCACTGGTCCACTGTTTAGATGTCCTCACAGCAGGTTTACAGAGTTTTAGTTGCTGCCTGTATGCACGAATCAGGTGGACCAAGGGAGTTCTGTGCGAGCCGAACAGCCCCGTGACCCACAAGAGAAACATCCCCGCCAAATTCGAGCGTTTGACGGGGTCTATCCGTGAAAAAATATTCACGTTTTTGAGTGCACATGCATTTCTGCTGCAAATGCCTCTGGAAGTTTCATGCCGTTCGTATGCCAATTGTGGCAACACGAAAATGACCCGTTTTCCCATTCCGAGGGATTTCTGTGCGACCCTAACAGCCCCGTGAGCCACAAGAGACACATCCCCGCCAATTTCTAGCGTTTCACGGGGTCTATCCGTGAAAAATATAGACGTTTTTGAGTGCACATGCATTTCTGCTGCAGATGCCTCTGGAAGTTTCATGCCGTTCGTACGCAATGTGGCAACACGAAAATGACCCCTTTTCCCATTCCGAGGGATTTCTGTGCGACCCTAACTAACAGCGCCCGTGAGCCACAAGAGAGACATCCCCGCCAATTTATAGCGTTTCACGGGGTCTATCCGTGAAAAATATAGACGTTTTTGAGTGCACATGCATTCCTGCTGCAAATGCCTCTGGAAGTTTCATGCCGTTCCTATGCAATGTGGCCACACAAAAATGACCCGTTTTCCCATTCCGAGGCATTTCTGTGCGACCCTAACAGCCCCGTGAGCCACAAGAGAGACATCCCCGCCAACTTCTAGCGTTTGACGGGGTCTATGCGTGAAAAATATTAAAATTTTTGAGTGCACGTGCCTTTCTGCTGCAAATGCCTCTGGAAGTTTCATGGCGTTCCTATGCAATGTGGCAACACGAAAATGACCCCTTTTCCCATTCCGAGGGAGTTCTGTGCCACCCTAACAGCCCCGTGAGCCACAAGAGACACATCCCCGCCAATTTCTAGCGTTTCACGGGGTCTATCCGTGAAACATATAGAAGTTTTTGAGTGCACATGCATTCCTGCTGCAAATGCCTCTGGAAGTTTCATGCGGTTCGTACGCAATGTGGCAACACGAAAATGACCCGTTTTCCCATTCCCAGGGATTTCTGTGCGACCCGAACAGCCCCGTGAGCCACAAGAGACACATCCCCGCCAATTTCTAGCGTTTCACGGGGTCTATCCGTGAAAAATATCAATTTTTTTTTGACTGCACATGCATTTCTGCTGCAAATGCCTCTGGAAGTTGCATGCGGTTCGCATGCAATGTGGCGACACGAAAATGACCCGTTTTCCCATTCCGAGGGATTTCTGTGCCACCCTAACAGCCCCGTGAGCCACAAGAGAGACATCCCCGCCAATTTCTAGCGTATCACGGGGTCTATCCGTGAGAAATATTCACTTTTTTGAGTGCACATGCATTCCTGCTGCAAATGCCTCTGGAAGTTTCATGCGGTTCGTATGCAATGTGGCGACACGAAAATGACCCGTTTTCCCATTCCGAGGGATTTCTGTGCCACCCTAACAGCCCCGTGAGCCACAAGAGAGACATCCCCGCCCACTTCTAGCGTTTCACGGGGTCTCTCCGTGAAAAATATCACATTTTTTGAGTGCACATGCATTCCTGCTGCAAATGCCTCTGGAAGTTTCATGCGGTTCGCATGCAATGTGGCGACACGAAAATGACCCGTTTTTTCCCATTCCGAGGGATTTCTGTGCCACCCTAACAGCCCCGTGAGCCACAAGAGACACATCCCCGCCAATTTCTAGCGTTTCACG
>NW_027422705.1:245000-247500 GCF_048934315.1 Petromyzon marinus | reverse complement strand
GTTCTTCGACTCCTTGAATCTGTCTCTATCCCCACTCCTAAACGCTTCCTCCTTCTCCAACCTCAACCTTTTGAGCTTTGCTGAGAACCAGGGCTTGTTGTTGTTAAAGTTCACCCTGGTACGTGTTGGGATACAGCAGTCCTCACAGAAGCTGATGTACACAGCCTCTGTGAGTTCATCCAGACTATTGGTAGCAGTCGTGAACATATCCCAGTCAGTACAGTCTAAGCACGCCCGCAAATCTTCCACAGCCTCACTGGTCCACTGTTTAGATGTCCTCACAGCAGGTTTACAGAGTTTTAGTTGCTGCCTGTATGCACGAATCAGGTGGACCAAGGGAGTTCTGTGCGAGCCGAACAGCCCCGTGACCCACAAGAGAAACATCCCCGCCAAATTCGAGCGTTTGACGGGGTCTATCCGTGAAAAAATATTCACGTTTTTGAGTGCACATGCATTTCTGCTGCAAATGCCTCTGGAAGTTTCATGCCGTTCGTATGCCAATTGTGGCAACACGAAAATGACCCGTTTTCCCATTCCGAGGGATTTCTGTGCGACCCTAACAGCCCCGTGAGCCACAAGAGACACATCCCCGCCAATTTCTAGCGTTTCACGGGGTCTATCCGTGAAAAATATAGACGTTTTTGAGTGCACATGCATTTCTGCTGCAGATGCCTCTGGAAGTTTCATGCCGTTCGTACGCAATGTGGCAACACGAAAATGACCCCTTTTCCCATTCCGAGGGATTTCTGTGCGACCCTAACTAACAGCGCCCGTGAGCCACAAGAGAGACATCCCCGCCAATTTATAGCGTTTCACGGGGTCTATCCGTGAAAAATATAGACGTTTTTGAGTGCACATGCATTCCTGCTGCAAATGCCTCTGGAAGTTTCATGCCGTTCCTATGCAATGTGGCCACACAAAAATGACCCGTTTTCCCATTCCGAGGCATTTCTGTGCGACCCTAACAGCCCCGTGAGCCACAAGAGAGACATCCCCGCCAACTTCTAGCGTTTGACGGGGTCTATGCGTGAAAAATATTAAAATTTTTGAGTGCACGTGCCTTTCTGCTGCAAATGCCTCTGGAAGTTTCATGGCGTTCCTATGCAATGTGGCAACACGAAAATGACCCCTTTTCCCATTCCGAGGGAGTTCTGTGCCACCCTAACAGCCCCGTGAGCCACAAGAGACACATCCCCGCCAATTTCTAGCGTTTCACGGGGTCTATCCGTGAAACATATAGAAGTTTTTGAGTGCACATGCATTCCTGCTGCAAATGCCTCTGGAAGTTTCATGCGGTTCGTACGCAATGTGGCAACACGAAAATGACCCGTTTTCCCATTCCCAGGGATTTCTGTGCGACCCGAACAGCCCCGTGAGCCACAAGAGACACATCCCCGCCAATTTCTAGCGTTTCACGGGGTCTATCCGTGAAAAATATCAATTTTTTTTTGACTGCACATGCATTTCTGCTGCAAATGCCTCTGGAAGTTGCATGCGGTTCGCATGCAATGTGGCGACACGAAAATGACCCGTTTTCCCATTCCGAGGGATTTCTGTGCCACCCTAACAGCCCCGTGAGCCACAAGAGAGACATCCCCGCCAATTTCTAGCGTATCACGGGGTCTATCCGTGAGAAATATTCACTTTTTTGAGTGCACATGCATTCCTGCTGCAAATGCCTCTGGAAGTTTCATGCGGTTCGTATGCAATGTGGCGACACGAAAATGACCCGTTTTCCCATTCCGAGGGATTTCTGTGCCACCCTAACAGCCCCGTGAGCCACAAGAGAGACATCCCCGCCCACTTCTAGCGTTTCACGGGGTCTCTCCGTGAAAAATATCACATTTTTTGAGTGCACATGCATTCCTGCTGCAAATGCCTCTGGAAGTTTCATGCGGTTCGCATGCAATGTGGCGACACGAAAATGACCCGTTTTTTCCCATTCCGAGGGATTTCTGTGCCACCCTAACAGCCCCGTGAGCCACAAGAGACACATCCCCGCCAATTTCTAGCGTTTCACGGGGTCTATCCGTGAAAAATATTCAATTTTTTGACTGCACATGCATTTCTGCTGCAAATGCCTCTGGAAGTTTCATGCGGTTCGCATGCAATGTGGCGACACGAAAATGACCCGTTTTCCCATTCCGAGGGATTTCTGTGCCACCCTAACAGCCCCGTGAGCCACAAGAGAGACATCGCCGCCAATTTCTAGCGTTTCACGGGGTCTATCCGTGAAAAATATTCACTTTTTTGACTGCACATGCATTCCTGCTGCAAATGCCTCTGGAAGTTTCATGCCGTTCGCATGCAATGTGGCAACACGAAAATGACCCGTTTTCCCATTCCGAGGGATTTCTGTGCCACCCTAACAGCCCCGTGAGCCACAAGAGACACATCCCCGCCAATTTCTAGCGTTTCACGGGGTCTATCCGTAAAAATGTAGCACGCACCAAAACGAGAAAAGATTTCCATCGCACCTGCACTATTGTATGGACAATGG
>NW_027422705.1:235000-237500 GCF_048934315.1 Petromyzon marinus | reverse complement strand
CAAAACGAAACACTGAAACTTTCACCACAGTTTTCCATTACACCAGTTGTATTGCTAGAAGTGCAAATCGAAGGAGTCAATTTTGACCGACGATTAGCTGCCGATGTGCGGTGAAAAAGCTGATCACAATAGCATACACGTGGGCCGACAACCCTGTGTGCTATAAACGTAAGTCGCGAATTATAAAGAAAATAAACCGGACGGACTACTCGGTGACGAACTAACATCGCTCATGAATGAGCGATTAACAGACGAGCTGACTACGGAATTTATCCTTTCGGACATGTTTTCATGGGACTACCCATGCACAGATCAGAACAAATGTTATCCATGCAATCTTGTTTTCCTAGACCATAGAACTTGGTCATCACATATGACACGGGTACATCCGCACGCAAACAAAACGTATAAATGTCGAATTTGTAATCGCACAGCAGATAGCATACACAAGATAGCGTCGCACTACGGAAGAACTTGCAAAAGTTTAATAGGTAAAACTAGTGCTATAACCACCACAATTGAGGAAACACTATTTAGTTGTTCATATTGTAGCAGAGGTTTTACTACGAAAACAGGTTTAGGGGTACATACTAGACGAACTCATCCGACAGAACATGAAGCTAGACTACAGCAAAACGCACCAGGAAGGAAAGTTAGATGGGGAGAAGAAGAGGTAGAAATTATGGCCCATAAAGAAGCCCAACAGAATGATGAGGACATAAACATGAATCAACTAATACAGAACTCAGTTATGCCACACAGAACGCTAGAAGCGATTAAAGGGAAGCGGAGAAATATCAAGTATAAGGAATTGGTAAGGACATTGAAAGAAACCACCTATAAGGTAGAAAATCAATGCCTTGTTAACTTAGTTTTACCGACAACATCGGAAATAACAACTACACCTTCTGAAGGAGATCAGCCAGCAATAAGGGCCGAAAAAGAACAATCACTGACAGCAGCTGAGGATCTTCAGGTCATAATTACCGATCTAAAGATCGAGAATTTAAGTCACAATCAGGCGTTACTGCTACTCAATTCTCATGTAGAAAAGTTTTTAAATCGAAGTAAACCAATTAATAGGAAAGATCGTGTAAACCAACAGGAGAAAGATGAGAATAGGCATCGAAGACAATCAAAGCAAACTAAATACAGGAGGTATCAATATTTATACCATACGAACAAGAAAGCTCTATTAGACGAGATTACTTCAGATAGATCGGGGCCAAGTATATACCCAACTGAAGAAAGCATACGGGGAACATTCGTTACTTTATTCGAGTCAAACTCTCCTCCAGATAATATACCCTTTAAATTAAAAAACAACCAATCATGCATCGATATCGTAAAAGCAATCACCTTAGATGAGTTGATTAAGACCCTAGCTATTATGAAGGATAAGTCACCTGGACAGGACAACATTATTCTTAGCGATCTTAGGACTTTACCAATAAAATATTTACTAGATATCTTAAATATCATCCTTTATTTACAGGATATACCACAAATATGGAAACAACACAGAACAAGACTTATACCTAAAACTAAAGAGGATTTAGAAAAACCCTCAAATTGGAGACCCATAACCATCTCATCAATTGTAATTAGGCTATTACACAAAATTTTAAGTTATCGTCTAGGACAGCAATTAAAGCTTAATTACAGGCAGAAAGCATTCCTCCCTGTAGACGGATGTTTCGAAAATAGTGCATTACTACACTTCATCATACACAACGCCAGGCAAAAGCACGAAAACACGCAAATAGTGTCAATAGACCTCAGTAAGGCATTCGATTCTGTCAGCCACGAATCGATTATTAGAGCCTTAAAGCGATTTAACTTATCAAAGGAATCAACAACGTACTTGACCAACATCTATAAGTGTAATCTAACTGATATTGTATTTGGATCGACAACAATGCGTAACATAAATCTAAAAAGAGGCGTAAAGCAAGGTGATCCACTTTCACCGCTACTATTTAACATGATTATGGATGAACTATTGGATAACTTGCCGACATATATAGGAGTTAATGTAGGAAATCAGAAAGTAAATTCAATGATGTTTGCAGACGACCTTATCCTATTTGCAGAAACGGAATGTGGCATGAATAAACTCTTGGATATAACTACTAAATTCCTCGATGACAGACACTTGAAAATAAATATAAACAAATGCAATTCGTTAAGATTTATCAAGTACGGCAAACAGAAGACATTTAGTGTTGCAACGACATCATCGTACTTTATAAATAACGAACCCATTAATCCGGTATCATATGTAAAGGGATTCAAATATCTAGGCATTGAATTTGACCCAAGGGGAAAACGATCTATAAGCTGTAACCTGCTCGCAGCAATGTTAAACAAACTGACCAGAGCACCGTTAAAGCCAGAAAAGAAAGTATATTTAATCAATAACAATTTGATACCTCGTATTATTCATCAATTGGTCCTCGGAAAAGTTACCAAGGGTTTATTGATGTCACTTGATTCTGAA
>NW_027422705.1:205000-207500 GCF_048934315.1 Petromyzon marinus | reverse complement strand
GAGCATTTAGCTCTAAGTTGTTCTGGCTACACCAGGTCACCAGGTTGTCAGCTTCCCACCTATAGTCAGACTCATCCCCACCAGAGATCAGCCCAATGAGGGTGGTGTCGTCCGACAAACTTCAAGAGTTTGACGGACAGATGATTGGAGGCGCAGCTGTTGGTATACAGGGAGAAGAGCAGTGGGCAAAGGACGCAGCCCTGAGGAGTTCCCGTGCTGATGGACCTGGAGTCAGAGACTTCTGTTCCCGGCTTAACGCACTGCTTCCTGTCAGAGAGGAAGTCTGTGATCCACCTGCAGGTGGAGTAGGGCACGTTCAGCTGGAAGAGCTTGTCCTGAAGCAGGGCAGGGATGATGGTGTTGAAGGCAGAGCTGAAGTCCACAAACAGGATCCTGGCGTAGGATGCTGGGGCGTCCACATGCTGTAGGGTGAAGTGGAGGGCCATGTTAACTGCGTCGTCCACAGACCTGTTGGCTCTGTAGGCAAACTGAAGGGGGTCCAGGAGAGGGTCTGTGATGGCTTTGAGGTGTGCCAGGAGCAGGCGCTCAAAAGACTTCATTACCACAGATGTAAGGGCGACCGGTCTGTAATCATTTAGTCCTGTTGGCCTTAGCTTTTTGGGCACAGCGATGATGGTGGAGGACTTGAGACAGGCTGGTACATGGCATGTCTCCAGGGAGGTGTTAAAGATGTTGGTGAACACCGGAGACAGCTGGCCAGCGCAGTGCCTGAGGGTGGCTGGAGAGACAGAGTCCGGCCCGGCTGCTTTGCGTGGATTCTGCCTCTTGAAAAGCCCATTAACTTCTCCCTCCTGAAAGGAGAGAGTCGTTTCTGTAGTATGGGTGGGGGATGGGGCCTCTTGGGTGGGAAGGGGTGGTTCAGGACAGTCCAATTGTCTTTCAAATCTACGGTAGAACTCGTTCAGGTCGTTGGCTAGGCGGGAGTCGTTAGTGGTGTGGGGCGCTCTGGGTTTGTAGTTGGTGATGTGCCTGAGCCCTTTGGCAGACAGAAGCAGCGTCGTTAGTAGAGAACTGGTGTTTTAGTGTCTCTGAGTACAGTCGTTTAGCCTCTCTCACCGCTTTGCTAAACCTGTTCTTCGACTCCTTGAATCTGTCTCTATCCCCACTCCTAAACGCTTCCTCCTTCTCCAACCTCAACCTTTTGAGCTTTGCTGAGAACCAGGGCTTGTTGTTGTTAAAGTTCACCCTGGTACGTGTTGGGATACAGCAGTCCTCACAGAAGCTGATGTACACAGCCTCTGTGAGTTCATCCAGACTATTGGTAGCAGTCGTGAACATATCCCAGTCAGTACAGTCTAAGCACGCCCGCAAATCTTCCACAGCCTCACTGGTCCACTGTTTAGATGTCCTCACAGCAGGTTTACAGAGTTTTAGTTGCTGCCTGTATGCACGAATCAGGTGGACCAAGGGAGTTCTGTGCGAGCCGAACAGCCCCGTGACCCACAAGAGAAACATCCCCGCCAAATTCGAGCGTTTGACGGGGTCTATCCGTGAAAAAATATTCACGTTTTTGAGTGCACATGCATTTCTGCTGCAAATGCCTCTGGAAGTTTCATGCCGTTCGTATGCCAATTGTGGCAACACGAAAATGACCCGTTTTCCCATTCCGAGGGATTTCTGTGCGACCCTAACAGCCCCGTGAGCCACAAGAGACACATCCCCGCCAATTTCTAGCGTTTCACGGGGTCTATCCGTGAAAAATATAGACGTTTTTGAGTGCACATGCATTTCTGCTGCAGATGCCTCTGGAAGTTTCATGCCGTTCGTACGCAATGTGGCAACACGAAAATGACCCCTTTTCCCATTCCGAGGGATTTCTGTGCGACCCTAACTAACAGCGCCCGTGAGCCACAAGAGAGACATCCCCGCCAATTTATAGCGTTTCACGGGGTCTATCCGTGAAAAATATAGACGTTTTTGAGTGCACATGCATTCCTGCTGCAAATGCCTCTGGAAGTTTCATGCCGTTCCTATGCAATGTGGCCACACAAAAATGACCCGTTTTCCCATTCCGAGGCATTTCTGTGCGACCCTAACAGCCCCGTGAGCCACAAGAGAGACATCCCCGCCAACTTCTAGCGTTTGACGGGGTCTATGCGTGAAAAATATTAAAATTTTTGAGTGCACGTGCCTTTCTGCTGCAAATGCCTCTGGAAGTTTCATGGCGTTCCTATGCAATGTGGCAACACGAAAATGACCCCTTTTCCCATTCCGAGGGAGTTCTGTGCCACCCTAACAGCCCCGTGAGCCACAAGAGACACATCCCCGCCAATTTCTAGCGTTTCACGGGGTCTATCCGTGAAACATATAGAAGTTTTTGAGTGCACATGCATTCCTGCTGCAAATGCCTCTGGAAGTTTCATGCGGTTCGTACGCAATGTGGCAACACGAAAATGACCCGTTTTCCCATTCCCAGGGATTTCTGTGCGACCCGAACAGCCCCGTGAGCCACAAGAGACACATCCCCGCCAATTTCTAG
>NW_027422705.1:192500-195000 GCF_048934315.1 Petromyzon marinus | reverse complement strand
GGCTCTGTAGGCAAACTGAAGGGGGTCCAGGAGAGGGTCTGTGATGGCTTTGAGGTGTGCCAGGAGCAGGCGCTCAAAAGACTTCATTACCACAGATGTAAGGGCGACCGGTCTGTAATCATTTAGTCCTGTTGGCCTTAGCTTTTTGGGCACAGCGATGATGGTGGAGGACTTGAGACAGGCTGGTACATGGCATGTCTCCAGGGAGGTGTTAAAGATGTTGGTGAACACCGGAGACAGCTGGCCAGCGCAGTGCCTGAGGGTGGCTGGAGAGACAGAGTCCGGCCCGGCTGCTTTGCGTGGATTCTGCCTCTTGAAAAGCCCATTAACTTCTCCCTCCTGAAAGGAGAGAGTCGTTTCTGTAGTATGGGTGGGGGATGGGGCCTCTTGGGTGGGAAGGGGTGGTTCAGGACAGTCCAATTGTCTTTCAAATCTACGGTAGAACTCGTTCAGGTCGTTGGCTAGGCGGGAGTCGTTAGTGGTGTGGGGCGCTCTGGGTTTGTAGTTGGTGATGTGCCTGAGCCCTTTGGCAGACAGAAGCAGCGTCGTTAGTAGAGAACTGGTGTTTTAGTGTCTCTGAGTACAGTCGTTTAGCCTCTCTCACCGCTTTGCTAAACCTGTTCTTCGACTCCTTGAATCTGTCTCTATCCCCACTCCTAAACGCTTCCTCCTTCTCCAACCTCAACCTTTTGAGCTTTGCTGAGAACCAGGGCTTGTTGTTGTTAAAGTTCACCCTGGTACGTGTTGGGATACAGCAGTCCTCACAGAAGCTGATGTACACAGCCTCTGTGAGTTCATCCAGACTATTGGTAGCAGTCGTGAACATATCCCAGTCAGTACAGTCTAAGCACGCCCGCAAATCTTCCACAGCCTCACTGGTCCACTGTTTAGATGTCCTCACAGCAGGTTTACAGAGTTTTAGTTGCTGCCTGTATGCACGAATCAGGTGGACCAAGGGAGTTCTGTGCGAGCCGAACAGCCCCGTGACCCACAAGAGAAACATCCCCGCCAAATTCGAGCGTTTGACGGGGTCTATCCGTGAAAAAATATTCACGTTTTTGAGTGCACATGCATTTCTGCTGCAAATGCCTCTGGAAGTTTCATGCCGTTCGTATGCCAATTGTGGCAACACGAAAATGACCCGTTTTCCCATTCCGAGGGATTTCTGTGCGACCCTAACAGCCCCGTGAGCCACAAGAGACACATCCCCGCCAATTTCTAGCGTTTCACGGGGTCTATCCGTGAAAAATATAGACGTTTTTGAGTGCACATGCATTTCTGCTGCAGATGCCTCTGGAAGTTTCATGCCGTTCGTACGCAATGTGGCAACACGAAAATGACCCCTTTTCCCATTCCGAGGGATTTCTGTGCGACCCTAACTAACAGCGCCCGTGAGCCACAAGAGAGACATCCCCGCCAATTTATAGCGTTTCACGGGGTCTATCCGTGAAAAATATAGACGTTTTTGAGTGCACATGCATTCCTGCTGCAAATGCCTCTGGAAGTTTCATGCCGTTCCTATGCAATGTGGCCACACAAAAATGACCCGTTTTCCCATTCCGAGGCATTTCTGTGCGACCCTAACAGCCCCGTGAGCCACAAGAGAGACATCCCCGCCAACTTCTAGCGTTTGACGGGGTCTATGCGTGAAAAATATTAAAATTTTTGAGTGCACGTGCCTTTCTGCTGCAAATGCCTCTGGAAGTTTCATGGCGTTCCTATGCAATGTGGCAACACGAAAATGACCCCTTTTCCCATTCCGAGGGAGTTCTGTGCCACCCTAACAGCCCCGTGAGCCACAAGAGACACATCCCCGCCAATTTCTAGCGTTTCACGGGGTCTATCCGTGAAACATATAGAAGTTTTTGAGTGCACATGCATTCCTGCTGCAAATGCCTCTGGAAGTTTCATGCGGTTCGTACGCAATGTGGCAACACGAAAATGACCCGTTTTCCCATTCCCAGGGATTTCTGTGCGACCCGAACAGCCCCGTGAGCCACAAGAGACACATCCCCGCCAATTTCTAGCGTTTCACGGGGTCTATCCGTGAAAAATATCAATTTTTTTTTGACTGCACATGCATTTCTGCTGCAAATGCCTCTGGAAGTTGCATGCGGTTCGCATGCAATGTGGCGACACGAAAATGACCCGTTTTCCCATTCCGAGGGATTTCTGTGCCACCCTAACAGCCCCGTGAGCCACAAGAGAGACATCCCCGCCAATTTCTAGCGTATCACGGGGTCTATCCGTGAGAAATATTCACTTTTTTGAGTGCACATGCATTCCTGCTGCAAATGCCTCTGGAAGTTTCATGCGGTTCGTATGCAATGTGGCGACACGAAAATGACCCGTTTTCCCATTCCGAGGGATTTCTGTGCCACCCTAACAGCCCCGTGAGCCACAAGAGAGACATCCCCGCCCACTTCTAGCGTTTCACGGGGTCTCTCCGTGAAAAATATCACATTTTTTGAGTGCACATGCATTCCTGCTGCAAATGCCT